>NC_056725.1:1675991457-1676015009 GCF_019279795.1 Protopterus annectens | reverse complement strand
AAGGTTGGGGGGGGGGGCGGGGGGGGCCTTCCAAAATATACTTGGTTGGTACCCCCCTGAGGAAGGCTACTGATGTTGCTGTAGCCCTGGTGGAATGAGGCCTAATGTTACCAGGTACAGGTTTCCCATGGTGTGTGTAGCAGAAACGGATACAATGTCCTATCCATTTTGAAATGGTCTGTTTTGATATAGGCTTTCCTTGAGATCCTGCAGCATAGGATACAAAGAGCTGATCAGATTTTCTGAAAACCTTTGTTTTACCCAAGTAGAAACGTAATTGTCTGTGAATGTCCAAAGAGTGAAGGAGCCTTTCCCCTTTATTCTGGGGGTTTGGATAAAAGGTGGGTAAATGAATGGTTTGGTTTAGAGCTACACTGGATACTACCTTTGGCATAAAGGAAGGGTTAGTTCGTAAAGAGACTCTGTCTTGATGAAAAATGATGAAAGGCTCCACTGCCATTACTTCGTGCTGAAGTTATTGCTAGCAGCAGGGCAGTTTTCCATGCTAAAGACTGCAAATCAGCTGAAAAGGCTGGCTCGAAGGGTGGTAGTGTAAGTTTTTCCAAAACAAAATTGAGGTCCCAAGTTGGTGTTGGTGCTCTTCAGGGCGGTCTTATGTTCTTAGCCCCTATGAGGTACTGTCTTAATAATGGATGTGAAAAAATAGGAGGATCCGTGTTGCAATGAGCTGAAATAGCTGAAGCGTGGATCTTTACAGATGAAAAGGAAAAGCCTTTGTGCAACATCTCAGTTAAATATTGCAGAATCTGAGGAATATTTAGGACAAGAGGATTTTGGCCTTTAGCCTGGTTCCAGGCGCAGAATCTTTTCCATTTGTCTGAGTAGGTTTTTGGGGTGCTGGGTCTCCTGGCCTTCAGAATGACATCCATAACAGCTGTAGAGAGAAGTGTTGACTGGTTGTTTAGATAATCTGCCATGCAGCCAGATTTAAAGTCTTGAGCTGGCTGTGTAGAATCTGATTGTTTTGCTGAGTCAGCAGGTGAGGAATTTGAGGCAAGATCCATGGTGGGCTTTGAGCCATGTTCCTTAATATTGGATACCAGTGTTGGCGTGGCCAGTCTGGAGCAATGAGTGTCATTTGTGGCCTCTCTAATCTGGCTTTTAGCAGCACCTTTGCCAGAAGAGGCAGTGGAGGAAAGGCATACACTGTTAGTGTTTTCCAGCTGAATGAAAGGGCGTCCACTTTCCAAGCTAGTGTGTAGTATGTCCTTGTGCAACACTTTCGCAGTTGGTAGTTTTGGGGGGAGGCAAACAGATCTATGTCTGGGCCCCCCCATTTTTGAGTTATCATTGTGAATACTTGTGGGTCTAGTTTCCACTCGTGAGGATCCATGATATTTCTGCTTAGTTTGTCTGCCAATGTATTTTTCTTTCCTGTCAGGAATTGTGCTTGTAGTTGAACTTGGTAGGTCAGTGCTGTGTTCCACAAGGTCATTGCTTGCCTGCATAGGGGGTAGGAATGTGTGCCCCCTTGTTTGTTTATGTACCACATCACTGTGGTGTTGTCCGTCTTTATTAGAAGTTGTCCTGGATGTAGGAGGTCCTTCAAAGCTGTTAGGGCATTTTGTACAGCTAGCATCTCTTTTTGATTGATATGGAGATGCATTTGATCTGCAGACCATTTGCCCTGAATACACTGTCCTGCCATGTATGCTCCCCAGGCGTAATCCGATGCATCTGTTGTCATTGTTTGCCTGGTTGTAGGCAAGGTGAAAGGCTGACCCTTGTTGAGGTGACATGCCTGAGCCCACCATAGAAACTCCTGTTGAAGGCAGGGAAATATTTGTATTATTGTTTCCAAGCAGTGGCTGTGTTGAGTCCATACGCTTTTCTTATACCATTGTAATTTCCTCATATGCAATTTGGCATATGGTATTAGTAGTATGCAAAATGCCATGAACCCCAAGGCCTGCAGAATTTTTCTTGCAGGGAGTTGGGTCTTTGTTGCCATCATTTTGAAGTATTGAGTCAGTTGTCCTTGCTTGTCTGGCGTGAGATAAGCCATCTGGGCCGTTGTATTTAAGCTGGCACCCAGGAATATTATGTCTTGTGAGGGCACTAGTTTTGTGTGTACCCTAGGCAACTTAATAGGTTTTTTACAAATGCCAGATGTTTTAAAAGAATGTCCTTGCTGTCTACTTGAATAAGGCAGTCGTCCAGGTATGGATATACTTGGATTCCTCTTTGTCTGCAGTATGCAATTACTGGTACCAGGCATTTTGTGAAGACCCTGGGCACAGTAGATAAGCCAAAGGGCAGTGCAAGAATTGGTAATGAGTTGTACCTGCTATAAATCGGAGGTATCTTCTGCAATTTTGTCTGATAGGGACATGCAGGTATGCATCCTTGAGGTCCAACTTTACTAGACAAGCCTTCTTGCCCAGCATGGGAAGAAGTTGCTGTAGTGTGAACATCTTGAATTTGGGTACTTCCAGGTATGTGTTTAGAATTAAAAGGTCCAGAATGGGTCTCCAGGCTTTGTCCTTTCGGGGAACCAGAAAGAGTCTTGAGTAAAATACTTGTCCTTGCTCCTGTGTAGGAACCTGTTGAATGGCTCTCATGTCCATGAGTGCTGTAATTTGTCTTTGAGCCTCTGCCCGTTGATTTGATGGCAGGTTTGGCATTCCTTTTATCCTTGGTAAAGTGTGAAAGTGGAACCTGTATCCTTGAGTTACAATATTTAAGACCCATTTGTCTTTTGTGATGATGTGCCAATTGTCTGCAAAAAGTGCATGTTTTCCTCCCAAGGGAGCTGCCAAGAGTGATTTGCTTGGCAGTCTGAGAGGTAAGTCATTGTGATTGTCTTCTGATAGTTTGAGACCTGTATTCTCCTCCTTTCTGGGTTGTGCCACCCCATTGTCGTGGTTTGTAAGAGCCTTGTGGCTGACCTCTGCCCCTTGGGCATCTGTATTTGCCCCTCTGTGGTCTGCCAGAAGTTGGAAAGAACCAGTTTTTGGTTGGCCAATTTCTGTTGAAACGAGGGGGTTGAACCTGTAAAAAATCCTTGACCGTCTGCATAGATTTTGCCTTATCCTCCATTTTCTTTAAAACCTCTTCTGCTTTCACACCAAATAAAACATCCTGCTGTAAGCATGCATCCAATAACTTTGCTTTAACGTGATCAGGTAAAGTTTGTTCTTTTAACCAAGCATGCCTACGAATGACAGACCCTGTCACAGCTGCTCTGCAAGAGGCTTCCAATGAATCAAATCCACATTGCAAAGTATGTTTTCCCACTTATTCTGCTGCATGCAACAAATCCTGCATTTCATTGTAATCTGGCTGCTCTGTATGTGTGCTCATTTTTTGTTTTAATTGAGACATCAAATTATTGTTGATATTTCAGCATGTGAAACTGGCAATTTAAGGCCCTCATAGCTAGAGTAGCTGAGGTATGTACTTTCTTTCCCCATCTGTCTAGTGCTCTAGAATCCCTTTCAGACGGTACAAGATTTTTAGCAATAGAAGCCTTAAACCCTTTGGGACCCTGGGAAATGGTTTCTGGGTCAGCAACAGGGCTTTTATATAGGAATTTGTGTGAGTCAGGGACTCTGTAGTATCTGTCTGGTTTGGCTGGTGCAGGAGGTAATGAATCTGGGTTAAGGCTAGATTCTGAATAATCATCATCCACAATGTCTAACACAGGTGGAATAGCAAGGGGTCTGTGCTGGGGTAGTAAGAGGAACTCTCGGAGCCTTTTCTTAGAATCAGAGTAATCCTGGCCTTCCCAGTGAAAATGTTCCCTCATGGTATGTAAACTTTCCCCAAAAGAGTAGTCTTCTGGGGGAGATGCTGAAGGAATAGACTCTTCAGCATCAGAGTCTTCATAAGGGGGAAAAGAGTACTCCTGTTCCTCAGAAGAATCTGAAGTAATGGAAACCTGGACAGAGGAAGCGTATTCCTCCTCCTGTCTAGGTCTTTTGTCAGGTGGGGGATGGGAACCCCTGATTAGGGTAATTAAGTCTTCGGCCATCTTAAGCATCTGTTTCTTAGGCATGGGGCCTTGCACTGGAGACTGCTGTACAGGCTTCCTTACTTTTAATGGAGTTTTCAGTTTTGCAAAGGATTTAATAGTAAGTGTAGTCGGTTTGAAGACACCTTCAGCAACTTATGGCCTTTCAACTGCACCAGAATCCCCTTCAGCCATGGAGTCGGAAGGGCCTAAAGACAAAGGCTCTGGAGGCCCTGCAATCTCCGCTTGGGAGTTGGATGCAGGCTGGGGTTCTAAATTAGCGGTTGTCAGGGGCTGCGTAATCACCTCACTGAAAACCGGAGAACCGGCGACTGGCCTAGCAGAGGCCTCGGTGTTTGGTTTGCGTCTTGGCTGCTTGTCCTTATCTTTGCGCTTTTTATGCATCCCAGTCATCGGTTGCTCCGATGGCATGGTATAATTACATTTTCTACCAAAATAATGTCGGGCGAAATCAAACAGACATTTAATAGTTCGTTTGTTAAACTTAGCACAAAACCGACAACCTGTGACGTCGTGGTTGGGGCCTAGGCAAGGGATACAATAAGAATGAAAATCCTTATGAGGTATTTGCTTCCCACAAGAAATGCAATTATTAACTTTTTCTGACATCGAACTGAGGCAAGAAAAGGTTCCCCAACGGGGTACTTAGCTTTATTGAAGACTTCAGTCTGAAATTCGATTTGAAAATCTCAGGAGTCGGCCGACCGGCACTTGTGAACTGCTTCTGCTTCGGGCACCGCGCGACAAGAAAGACTGAAGAAAATGGCATTGGCTGCCTCTTTTATACCCCTGTCGCACTGATGTCAGGGAAGAAGCTACAGCAACCGAGGCCGGACCAAGACTTTGGAACTCGGGCCGACTGCGGGACCGCCTGACGGCAGATAACCCAATTGTGATGACTGCAGCAGTGTAACAAGATGAACATCTGTGTTAAGGAGCTGGTGAAGATGCTGAGAAAGAACAACTGTTTCAGGAGAGTGCTACCACTTGCAATCTAATGTCAGTAGCCATCCTGCAATACTTCTTTTTTTATTCTGCTTTTATCAGGCATGTGTATAGTTTAGATTCTGAATGCTGTACACATGTACAGATATCAGTTTTGTTAGGACTCAGGTTATGGAAATTATGATCTTTTCATATGTTGGTAAATAATTTTGCAAGGGAGCATCTGAATGTGCTAAGTAATACCTCGTTTGGAAGACAGTATTGATAGTTCCAACATGGTAAAATAACTGTGCTTGTATGTTGTACAAATGTACAGATATCAAAGTTTGTTTCAGACTTAGGTTATGAAAATTATGATTTTTTTTCATATTTTGGTAAATAACTTTGCAAGGGCACATGTCAGTGTACCAAGTAATACCTCATTTTGAAGATAGTGTTACTCCTTACAACATGGTAAAATATATGTGTCTGTGCACTGTACACATGTACAGATATCACAGTTTCTTTAGCCTTGTAGGATTATGAAAAGTATACATTTCCAATACTTCTCATTATTAGGCACATATCTTTGCAAGGGAGCATGGTGATGACACAAATTGTGCATAATTTTGAAGCTGACATTGAAAGACACAACGAATACACTATGTAGGCTCTGTCTGTTACAGATGATGAGATATTATGCTTTATTTATCAATTATGAGAAATATTAATCATATTTCTGTGAATATCTCCATAAAGGAGCATACATAGTAATGGTTAAGGTATAATTTTAAAACTGACATTCATACTAACAAATTAAATACAAATTGTATGCGTCTACATGATACGTTGACCAAGAATTTGTGCTTTGCTTTCCAAAAAGATAAAACATATGCACAATATCAACATTCCTTGCCAAATATTTAATAATGACTTTGATATGCACTATCAACATTGACACTGTTGGAAAGGTCAGTGTCTGCTGAACTTTTGTGTTTACATTTTTAGTCTAGCTCTTATAGTTAAAGAGTTATGAACATTTGTTTTCTGTATGGCATTACAAATGGATTTTCTGAAAATGAGCTCAGGGTGCACTGTTGTTCCTATGATGGAATTAAGCAGGCAGCTTTTTCTAAGCTGCTCCGGAGTAAATGAGTTAAATGTGAAGTCACTTCTCTTAGTTTTGATAAAATCCTGTACACTTTTGGAGGACAAAATCACTCAACTCATCCACTGGATTCATGGGAAAATACTGGAAGCAGCTACAGTTAATACAAGACTGGACTGTGATAGCAGCAAAGACTAGTGGGTAAAACTGATGAATACAGCTAGCATCTCAGTAAGGAGTGAAACTGGTAACTGAGTGCTGTGTCCTCCCTGAGGAAGGGGAAGTTAACAAGTCATTTATAACCTAAGAAGCCACCTCACAGCACCCCTTAGAAAAGTAATCCCGATCATGGAGAGAATGGTCCCCTATCTCTTCCCCAACACACATTCTGCCCCTGTGAAGAAATGGGAAGAAAATAGTAAACTGGGGACCCAAACATGACCACCTTTTCAGAAACAGTGTGATCTATGTGGGAGAAACTGACCCCAAAAGTGGCTGGGGGCAAAAATGATCCCAGCAAATGAGAGAAACTATGGGGCAACTAAGGCTTGATGCCATGCCAACCCCAGGGATCAATGATTTTTGTTCCATTGCTAGTGTTTTAAAACTTAGAGCTTTTAATGTTTAGTAAAATATTTAATGTTATTTCCATGTATGATTTTTATACATGGGGCAGCCACGGTAGTGCAGCGATTAGCGTTACTGCCTCACAGCAAGAGGTTCTCCAGTTCGATTCTCGGCTGGGGTGCCTTCTGTGCGGAGTCTGCATGTCCTCCCTGTGGTTGCGTGGGTTTCCTCCAGGTGCTCCAGTTTCCTCCCACATCCCAAAGACATGCAATAGGTGGATTGGACACTCTAAATTAGCCCTAGGTGTGAGTGTGTGCATGTGTGTGCCTTCTGTGGAAGGTTGGGTGCCAGGCTGGCAACTCGACACCGTAAAACTCCACTGCCAATCATGAGTGGACAGATGGTCCGCTGTGGCGACCCCTAACCGGGAAAAGCCGAAAGAAGAAGTTTTGAAGACAAGATTTAATTCTTTATACATGATTATTATTTTTTTGATATTTTTTTAACTTAGTTCGACTATGACACCAGGGGCCACAAGTACAGGTACAATGTTAAATAATATTCAAATATTTGACTGGAATTTTTTTTGTAAAGTCAGGTGTGTATTGTATTAATCACGTGATTATTAGAACTAGTTGCATTTGAATGAATTACTCTGATGATGCCTGGAATGTAACAGTGGCCAAAAGTGCTTAATCTTGTTTTCTATGTTGATTTTAGTGTGTGTGTAATTTTATGATTAAACGAAATCCCGTGACGGCATCTTTTGGTGTGGCATATTATTTGTTTTATATGTCAGTTTTTTACCCTCACTGAGGTGATTTGTTTTGTTTTTTGGGTTTTTTCGCCCAACAAAATGTTTTTTACAGGACTGTTTGATCCACAGAGCATGGAGAAGCTTGTGGGAGACCTTAGTCAGTTAGTTCAGCTACTCAAGCACCAAATGCAGGCTACGAACGCTCAAGTGGATCTTACCACTTTCACTGACCTCTAAACAAAATTGTTTACACTGCATACACCATTACATGAACGTCCAACCAACAACATTGCTCACAGTGGAGATATTTTGACTAATGACAATTCCAAATATGGATATTAAATCTTTTTTTACTCTGCCTAATTTTCAATTTTCATCTTTCCCTAGCCGAACAGAAGGGTTTGGTACTTTCCAAATGCAATTACATGCCATGGAAAAAATCGACCAGGAAGCTTAGAACATTACAAATGGACAACTTAGTTTTAAAATGCTCTTTGGATTTACAGGATGTACCAAAAGGTTAGCGACTCTGGAAGTTCCCCATAGGGACACAAGCTGATTCCATCATGCACAAGGAACTACTGGAGCTTTTTAATGAAACAGGTATGGATTTAAGGATTATTATCCGTGACAACAAGCATAAATTAAAGGTTTTAGAGAAAGAAATAACTGAAGTGAATACTAACACTACAAATGATTTATTGTTTAACCACAATAAGATTCGGCACAATAAAATGTTCACAGATTTGGAAAAATATGTTAAAGACAGTTTATACAGTGAGCAGAAAAAATTATTTAGATACACTGATGACTACAACAAAAAGAAAGCTTATCCTATTCCAAAGAACACTGTTGTATTGAACAATGTACAAAATGAGGATAACAATACATCTGGAGAAAGTAATAATTTTGGTGAGAAGAACAGTCAACACAGAAGGAAGAACAACAGATCAGTTGACTGCTTTTTAGATCACCCAATTCAACTGAGACAATCTCAGCGACTAATGAACAAGAATCAGGGTCAGCAGGGTTACAGTAATCAGACTGGTTGATGGAATCTACCCTCAACATATGTAAGGAGGAATGCTGGGGGTTTCAGCTATTAGGGGAAAGATTTTTGGATAATGAACATAGCAACTTTACTTGTGACTCTAACAAAGTTACAGTATTATATCGTGATGGTTTCTCCAGTTACATTTTTTGTGACTTTGACCTTAATGATGGGCACTTTAGTTTGTTGAAAAAAGTTTTTTCATTTGTTCCCAACTACAAAATGGATTTTGCCAGAGTATTGATTAGACAACTTAACTTGAGTTTGTTTTTTTTTGAGAAAAATAAATTCATGCTCCCTTCTAATCCCGTGGTAAATGTATTTGAACACACGTGTGAAAGGGGTATATGGAAAGTGTTAAATAAAAGAAAGCATGGCCACGATAATCACTCTATGCAAGAAAGAAATTGTTTAAAACAGTTATGTGAATTAAAAGAATACATAATTATGAAGCTCGTTAAGGGGGGCTGTGATTATGACACAGTTAGATTATGCAGTTAAAATGTATGATATTTTGAATGATGAGAACACCTATGAGAGAGTATCCTGGAACAAAATCAACATGGCTTATGCTAGGGCTGATGGGTGGTTACATGATCTTTTGACCCAAGAGGTGATTGATCAAGCAGCATACTCTTTTCTAACTGTGGAAGCCCCAGTAATTCCATCAATTTTTGGGATTCCCAAAAGTCATAAAGATGTTAAGAACACCCCTTTTAGATCAATTGTGGCAGCTAAGAATTCCAAAACTGAACCACTTGCTATATATATTGATTTATACAGTAAAAAAACTGTTAAAAAAATAAACATACTTTAAGGGATTTGTGGCATTGTTTACAAATGTTGAGAGATTTACCCCTTGATGAGAATTTTGATTTTGTTTTTGTAACAATAGATGTCATCTATTTATGGCGATTCCACACAAAGAGGGATTAGAATATTTTAGGGATGGCCTTATCAATGTTGAAGGAATATACAATTTAAAAAGGAATTTAATAGTAGAATTGATGGATACAGTGTTGCACAACAATTTCATATACTTTGAAGGAGAATATTTTTGCCAAATTTCAGTGGTAGTGATGGGAGAAAAATGTGCCCTGGTGTATGCTAATTTAGTCTTGGCTGAATGGGAGAAACTATGTATTTAATTCTCCCTTTATGAGTAATATTATTTCATGGCTACATATTTTAGACAATATTCTAATTTTGTGGAGGGGTAAGGTTGATGAGACAGGCATATTTATAGACTACCTTAGTTATACTACCTCTTTTTTAAATTTTACCTTTGAAGTTAAAGTCCATAAGATAGCTTTCTTAGACATATTTTTATATAAGGATATGGAAATGAAGAAATTGGGGTCTAGTACTTTTTGGAAAAATACATATTCTAACTCATTATTACACTTCAATAGTTGTCACCCTTGGCACTAAAAGAAGAGTGTGATTAAAGGACAAATAGTGCGTATTTCTAGACTAGGTGACAGCCAAACATTTGAGAGAGAAATGCTTCATTTAATAGGAATGTTGGAGGATAGAGGTTATCCACTGAAATTATTGACAAACATTAGGAATGAAGTTAGAAATAAACTTTTAGAAAGGTTTATACCAATTTTGTTGGCCAAGAAAGGTACAGTATTTAATTTTAGCCCCCTAATCAATACGAAAAAGCCATGGTGTTGCCTTACAGTCAGGAAGCAGTTGAATTAAGAGCAGTTTTCGACCAATGTTGGAAGTATGCATTCAGCCAAGAAATGAAAAAAACTTTGGGCAGTAGACCGAAAGTTATATTTAGTCAGGGAAAAAAATCTTAAGGGTCTTTTTGAAGAACATAAAGGTGATCACAAAGGCAATTACAGATGTACTATGAACAAGTGTAATATGTACAGGTATTGTAAGTATATCAATGAAAGCCCTTATGTAGCACTGGAGGGGTACCATCGTAGTATCCCATGTCCTGGGCGGTGCAACTGTAACACCAAAATGTTGGTTTACATTGCTACCTGCATGAGCTGTTCTACCTTTTATGTAGGTAAGACTTCTCGTAAATTAAAGGACCAGGATAGCTGAACATGTTAGAGATATTAAGAAAAAGAAGACCACCAGTGCATTGCATTCCCATATTGTGGCATGTCTGAACTTCAAAAGATTTACATTTTTTATTGACAGGTTAGTCCCCACGGATAGAGAAGGAGATGTTAAAACAGTGCTGGAAATGAGAGAAACTATGTGGCAACTAAGGCTGGACGCCATGACAACCCCAAGGATCAATGACAGTTGTTCCATGGCTAGTGTTTTAAAATTTAAGAGCTTTTAATGTTTAGTAAATATGGATTATTTATTTTTTTTTATTTCTGTGTATAATTGTTGTACTGCAGTTTTAAGATTTAATTTTTATACATGATTATTTATTATGTTTTTATATTTTCTTAACTTTTTAACTTAGTTCCACTATGACGTCAGGGGCCAAAAGAACAGGTACAATGTTAAATAATATTCAAATGTTTGATTAGAATGTTTTTTCTAAAGTCAGGTGTGTATTATATTAATCACATGACTATTAGAACTACTTAAACGGTAGTTGCATTTGAATTAATTACTCTGATGATGCCCGGAATGTAACAGTAGGTGAAAGCTTTTAGTCATGTTTTTTACCTTGATTTTAGTGTGTTAGTGTGTAATTTTATGATTAAACGAAATCCCGTGATGGCATCCTTTGTTGTGGCATATTTTTTGTTTTTTTATGTATGTATCTAACCTCCTGAGTTTGTCAACAATACCCAAGTGAGGTATATTGGGTCAAATGTCTTGGCCATGTCAAAGTAGGCAGTATGAACCATTTTGTCCTCATCCATTGCTCTGGTGACTTTCTCAAAGAAGTCCACCATGTTGAGAAGGCATGACCTGCTCTTGATGAAACCAAATTTGGTTGGGTCCTGTGTCTGGAGGTTTCTTGTGTTATTATTGATAAATTCCATGACAATTCTTTCCATGACTTTGCTTATGACACTAGTGATACTTATGGGTTTGTAGATGGCCCACCTATGTGCAGAGGGATGACTGTTGTTGCTCTCCATTCATGAAGGAAGAAGCCTATTTGTAGGCTACAGTTAAACAGCAATTCCAGAGAACCTTATAGGTCATTTTTCATGTTGCTTAGAAAGCATTCTCAGATATTGTCTGGGAACATTGATGCAGTGTTCTTGGGCCTTAGAGAAAACATTAAAGTCCTGTTCCCTAATGATATAGCAGGGGAGTTATATCTGATGGTATTTCCTGAGGGAAAGTTGAGGGGGAGAGAGGGGTAAAGTTGGAGCTGAATTTGTCGGCTAGTAGGTTTGTTAGATCTTCTGGCTCAGTAGAGGTGGATCCATTTACAATGAGTTCTGCATACAATTGTGTATTGCATTTGAGGTTGTGGACATAGCTAAAGAATGTCTTATGGTTGTCCTTGGCCTGGGAGGTGAATGTCTTGTGGTTGTCCTTGGCCTGGGAGGCCAAATTTACCTCAAATTTGGTTTTGGTAGACTTTTATTTGTCCTCAAGAGTTTTTTTTTTTTTTTTTTGATGAGCGTGCTTATATCCAGCTGGGTGCTGCACCTCCTAAATTTTGCCATGATCTTCTTCTCTTAAACAGCCTACTGATGATGTGATTCCACCAGAGTGGCTTGTTTTTGAGTTCTGTACTTCTTGGTTAACACAGCTGCCTCTATGCATCGATTAACATGCTTGTAGAGGATTTCACTGAACAGTTCTGCGTTGGCAACAGTGTTCTCAGAGTTTATGGGGGCTTGACATTTTGCCAGGTTATCACTTAACAGTAGAAAGTTAGCCATAGAGTAGTTCCTGAATATTCCGGGGTTAGCTGGGGTTCCAGGTTTAATTTTTACTTCAAAAAAGACCATTTTGTGGTCTGGCCTTCCCAGAGAAGCCATTACACTAGGGGCTATGCAGTTCTCCCTCATATTAGTGAGGACCAGATCTAGTATGTTCGCACCCCTGGTTGGTGTACTGATAATATGTTCCAGGCAGTTTGTGTTTACAAAATCCAGGAATCTCTGTGCCTGTTTGGTGTTGTATATGATTCCCAGTTAACAGAGATCCAGTATGTTTGCAACCCTGGTTGGAGTACTGATAAGATGTCCACGGAGTTTGTGTTTACAGAATCTGGGAATTTCTGTGCCTGCATGTTTGGTGTTGTATATGATTCCCAGTTAACAGTGGGGTAATTAAAGTCGCCCATGAATATAGTATTGGGTTGGATGGTGTTTCCATTAAGTTTAAATACATGGTACGGGTTTCCTGGATTATTGGGGGGGGGGGGGGACCTGTAGCATGCAAGGAAGTGGTACTGGATTTTGCCTATGGTGATCTGAACGTGGAGAAGTGAAGTTCAAGTGCATTGTCCTGTTTGACCAGCCTTGAGGTATATTTATTTCTGATGTAAATCAAAACACCTCCACCTTTACTCACTGTCTGTGTTGTAGGTGGTTTAAATGTGTGGAAGGCATAACCTTGCAGTGTTGGTGTGATTTCCATGGCTTTAAACCACATAGATTCATAGATTAGTACTATGGTAACTGCCTTTGCAGGTTATTTTAAGAGTAGCCAATTACATCATGTGAGAATCAAACCTTGCACCTTGCGTCTGTAAGGTAAATACCTTAAACATTATGCCATCTCAGTGAACACACAGATGTCAGCATTCTCTATGGTGAACAGCTTCTAGGGAGTAGAGTTTTTTGTTTACACTCCTACCATTGAGCAGTAACACCTTTAGATTTTCTTGGTTTTGATTTGTGATGGTGGAAGTACTTTAAATTTGGCATTGCCTAAAAAAAGGCACTATAGGAGAGGACAATATTTTAGCTAATATTCAAAAGTCTAGAGGGGACAAATGCAGACCATCCTGCCAAAAACAGCGTGGCCTGTTGACTATCTCCTTCCATGTTGACAAATATTGTACTCCCTTAGAATGTCACCAGAAACTACGCAAATTATTAAAGTCAGTCATCTTTTGTGCATATTGTGGCATCATCCTTAGAGAAGGTAAAATGCTGCTCAATGCTAGGCACATACCAGCCTAGGACACATATACCAAGAGCTCCATGATGTCTATCTTCATATGGGACGTACGTCTTAGGTCACTTACACCCACATGGATTATGACTGAGTCAAGGCGTGCATAATGTGGTGGATCCTGGCCCCTGATAAGCAACTGACAGTGACTTTCTTTTTACTCAGCTTGGTGACAGGGACATCAGTGTGTCTTATAATGGAGTACCCAATGAGCAGAATGTTGGATTGTGTGGTGGCTTGCATTGTGGGCTTAGAAGTAACAGCTCCACGAGTTGTTGCTGTATGTGTTGAGTTCATTCAGGGCTGCTGAGGGTGTTTAAGTGTAATTCGTCTAAGAGGCCTTTGGGGTGGAGGAAGGTTACATTTAAGTGCCTCAGTGTTTGTGGGTCTATATATCTGCTTTGAATTGTGTGTGATGGGTGCAGTGTGTGTACTACCAACAACCTTATTGACATTAGGAGTTTTTTGTGACAACTTTACCTCCAGTGGCAACATGTAAATACATCTCTCACATACCATATCAGTTTGTTTGAGAATTAACTGGTTGTCAGCAAACATGAGGAAATGTCCATGTCCACCAAGCTGGTAACGAAGGTAGTGGGAAATTTCATATTAATGGCAATGGACCTTTTTATTTTTTTGATTAAGCAGTTGGAGTGAGAATATAAAATAATGCTAAGAGTGTCCGGTTTGTAACTCTGGGGGCAGTATCACTACAAACTAGTTGCCTTCTGTGCAACTAGGTATTGGTGAAATTTCAGTGATACGTTTACAGGAAAAATGTCACTCATGAAATCTGTGACAATACAGAGCACTGCCAAACACTTGAGGAGAAACTAATAAGTAGACCTTGATGATTTATGGATGAAGTATTTAGGCAGATAGTCTGACTTAGAAGCAAATCCATCGGTAGTTGCCGAAAAGAAGGAATTAGCTTGTCAAGACACATGAAAAGAGGGGAGTCACCTGAATGGCTACTAGTAGTGTTAGTCTCACCACACCTCTGCTGGGATACAATAGTCCTTTGCTTTCTCTCTCACTAGAAACAAAATAGTAGCACCAATCCCAGGGTGAGAAGCAGGCCACAACCTGTTTGGTGACCCACAGTCTTGTCCCAGATGATGCAAAGGACTGTAATCTTGTAGTAGCCTTTTCTTGGTAGAAACCTTGAATCGCAACCAGACCAGTCAAGAAGATCAAGCACAGACACTCACTGTCCAACTAGAAACATTCAGGAATTGATGCACTCTGCTTCTGCTCTTACCAGGAGCGCTATATAAGCAGAAATTCCAAGCTGGCACATATGAAGCAATTATTAGGCTTTCCAGAGATTAGCAGTCTCCAGGAAATAACCTCCCTATGCTCCTTCTCTCACCAGAAGCAAAACAGAAGCACTAATCCCAAGATAACTATTGAGAGACAGAATGTGGGATCTCCAATAATAGGTGGTCTTTGACTAGATGTTGCAGATTTTAAAGGTAAAATGGAAAAATGGGTTAATATCATAAGAGCTGCAGTGTGCACTAAGGAGACAGATATGAAAAAGGGGGTAACTTAAGCTTTAGCTATCTACGTGGAAAGCCACTAATTTTAAAAGAGCAAGAAGGAAGGGGGTGGGCACTTTGTATTCTGGTTCTGGGGGTGATTTCACAAAACGATAATTTTGTGCTTACTCACAATAGCAAATGAAAGAGGTTAGGGAAGGAAATATGTAGTCAAATTAGCATAAGGAGCAGGTAACTAAAAAGACAGCTGAGCTCAAAAACACAACAGCCCTGAGGCACGAGGGTGGGGAAAACTTAATTTCTGTGCGACTCACAAGAGACACAGCTGTGGTGTCTTTCCAAGTTTAAATAAGCAATTAAAAGCAAAATACAAGTAAACCACAGTGTAAAAAATACATCATAATATACACAATAAAGCAATACAAAATACAAGAAAGCAAAAACAAACTAACCCTTCCCTCACAGCAAGTTGTGGCATGGTCACAACATCTAGACCCTCTGTAAGGCAGTACTGGAGAAAGAGAATATGATCTCCAGCATCCCAGGTAGCCCACCAAGTCGACAAAAGAGAAGTGCCTTAGGATAAGTCAGTCTTGGGATGCTTAGACAATAATTCATTCCAACTGACTGGAGGCGATACTTGGCATCAGCCCTCTTAGGGGCCACAGAAGCACATTGAGAGTGCCCCTTGGGTTCTAACATAACATCCTCAATGGCTGGCTCCAAGTAGGAGCTGACCAGATCTGATGGCTAGGAAACCCATGAGTAACCCTAAGAAATAGAGGCAATGGTAACAGTGAGCTGCTGAGACTCTTCAAAGCACAGCCAATTCAAAGAGGTTCTCAAGAAACTGGGGTCCTCAAAGACTTTGCTCACCTCAACAGTAAGTACCTCAATACCAAAAAAAAAAAAAAATTCCTCAAGGAAGCCCAAGAGGAAGGGATCACCATGTCCTCCAGCAGTCCACAACAGGGAATCTTGAAACTGTTTATGCAAATGATAAACAAGTGTTGGGTATCACTGAGACTAAGGCCTGTGTTATAAGACTGCTCATACACTAGAGGTAGCATGTGTTGAAGGATGTCTGCACTGGTCCTGGCAATGGCACCAAACTGAAATCTCAAAGGAAGAACTCCAAAATCCTATGACTTAAACTCTTACCAAAAGTCAAAACAAATGCCTGCTGAATCACACCTCAGCCACAAAATCTGGTGTGGGCTCACCCAATGGCTCTTCCTCAGTAAGGAGCAACCAACTCTTCTGGACTGAGAGAAGGCTTTGGAGAGACAGCCTCCACGTTCAGTAACTCTGAACAGTAAGATGAGGCATGATGAATCAAGGCTGCAGTGAACAACTGAGTGGATTACAGAGCAAAAAAAAAAGTGGGGTTGAACCCATAGTGGGGCAGCCAAGAATGTACCTCAGCTTCCTGCCAGCCTCTAATATGGTGGACTGGAATGGAATAGCCATTCCAGCCAATCATGGGATGAGTCCCATCCCTTAAAAAAACTGGGAGGCCACAGAAACTGCAGGCTTTGTTTTAATGGGCTAGGCTCTTACTGCAGTACCAGGTGAAGAAACTTTGATATAGCTACCTGGCATTGACAGGAACCCTCCCATCAGTTCTGTCACCATCAGATAAGTTTCAATCATTATCACAAAGAAAAATTTAATAAAATTAAAGTGGCATGTAAACAGAGTAACTTTACTGATAACAAAAAGAATGAAGATTCTAGTGGTGTGCGGGTGCAAGTCTTCTTATATAATTGATTTGTGATGTCATTATGTGTGCAAGTCAGAGTCATGAAGTATTCCAGTGCATGGGAATGTCCAGAAAAAGGAGGTTAAATGTCGACTAGCGAAGAAAATAAACTCAACTGGAGGACCCGCCTAAAGAAGAGTTCTAGGTGTTAGATCAGATACTTATATTGCCCTTTTAGGTCAGGAAATCATTTTATATGACAAATGATGTAATAATAGACACATGTATGAACCAGGAACACACACTATGATCAAGCACATAATGTGATCAGCTTCTTTCATCATATAGTCTTAAAAGATTTTTCTTTTTACTTGATTTTTGTTTATGGCAGTCTATTGTCACTGATTATTTTATTACTTATTTAACATAATGCATTCACAGTCTCATACCTGGATACCAAATAAATAAAACAGTAAATGCCAGATTGCTATGCAAGTAACAAGTGGAAGGCAATCGAAAAAATTTACCAAGCAAAAAATGAGAGTGAGGTGTTGATTTAGTTCAGGAAACTTGTAGGAATGCAGTAGCTTCTTCATTACTGTACAGACTTGACTTGCTTAAGAACAAATGCATAAGTGCTTATAATGCTAGGACTGATATTTATGTACATGTTGTTAATCAGATGGGTAGGCTTGTACAGAACCATTTTCAGCCAGGGCCACGAGGCAAAGACATAAGAGGCAACAGATAAGTAGCAATCTATTATTATTATTACTTACTACTTATTACAGTAAAGAACGTAAACTAAATATTTAACATACCAGACAGGCTCAGAGCTATTTTGAAGTCAATAAAATAATACAGGTTTTAACTGAAAAACAGTACATGTGTGATCTTAATGACATGGCTGAGAGTCTAGATTCACAGTTACAATAGTCAGAATATTACTGAGCAGCACTGACAAGCCATTTACATTATAATACTAAATTAGGGCTAAAACTGTAACATGATCTCTACTCCAAGGCATAAAGGGATAAAGCACGGACGATGACCCAGACAACCTGGGAGAGCCCAGTCGGGAAGATGGGAGTGAGGGGCCACTGCTGACTTGCTTAATCTGTAGGGAGGGACACGTGGATCCAGTCAATTGTGGTTATCATTCTCAGCAAGTGAAGGCTTGCTGCAGTACATCACAGAAGCCTAGGAAAACAGACTTGTCTCACCAAGCCAATGATGCCCTTGGGGCATACTGTTGGAAGCATGTACATATATGAATGATCTTAGAAGGGGGCTTACACTGATGCATGTGTCTGCCTAATCATCAAAGGCAGGTATAGGGCCTACATACGCCATTAGTGCCAGAATACTGGTGAGGGCAAAATACCCCTCATGGTTGCCTGAGTGACAGCTGTAACATGGATTCCTCTTGCTCTGGGGATGGGGAAAGAATAGGGCAATGGCATATAGTTTATCCCTGTAAAAGACAAGATTAAAAAAAAAGCTGTGATATGGCAAATGTTCAAAGAAAAATGATGCTCAAGTGGAATTTACCAGATCTAGTTCAGTGAATCATTTAGATAGCAAATACCCTTCAGAAGTGTGCACAGGCATGTATGCACACACATACTAGGTAGCTATTATCAACCACAAGAATTACACCTCAAGAGTGGACTACATTTACATGGAAACTGAATAGGCGGGGTCTTTCCCCATATGGAAATCAAGGATCCTCATCTCATTCATTTTTTTTTAATTTTCAAAAGAATCATACGGACACATTACCTGCTGTTATTTTAATCTTTATTCTTTCACTCACCTTCATCTTTAGACTCTTGTTATATGCATGGATTTCAGTCAAGGCATCCAATGTTGGATTGTTAGCCAGTAGGCCACCATCCAGAAAGCGGTTCATTGGTCTAAAGTAGGATGGTGCGGCTCCGCTGGATCGAGCTGCTCGCCATACCAGTTGCTCTGCATGGGGAAAAAATCTGGGCATTACTCTTCAGCAAGAAGACAACAGATATTTCACTCAAACAGTAAGATGTTTGCTTAAATTTCCATATAATGCTAAGAAGTAACAGATATTATTACACTATATCAATTATGTACAAGAGTACTCTTCTTGATGGGTCCTACGGTTGGGTTCATTCTTATCACCAAACAGAATCTGGAACATTTTTGGAAGAACATCTGTTTAGATGTACATGCATTCTGGGATTAGCTGTCTGGTGCATGGCATCAAACGGTTCCCTATTAGATGATCAAAGACGCATTCTTTCTAATCCATCTTGATCGAACTTGAAAGTGCATAATGGCAAAATACTGAAATGGCATATAAGTGAATTCTTTCCCTGGGAAAGAAATCGCTTGGCTGCCTTTGGTATTTTGCCGTTTCGTCACTGTACTGCGATCTCGGAGTAGGTATATTTAAGTAGGAGGGTGGTGTGGGGGGTGAACCCCTCCCCCACTTTATGTCATGTTTTAAAGGTTTTTTTTGTTTTTCTTTTTTGGGACAGCAATTTTTTTCCCTGGGAAAAAAATTGCTGTTCTGAGTGTTTGGGATTGTAAGCTTTCGCTTACATGGGGTTGATAAATCGCTTGGCTGCCTTTGGTATTTTGCCGTTTCGTCACTGTACTGCGATCTCGGAGTAGGTATATTTAAGTAGGAGGGTGGTGTGGGGGGTGAACCCCTCCCCCACTTTATGTCATGTTTTAAAGGGTTTTTTTTGTTTTTCTTTTTTGGGACAGCAATTTTTTTCCCTGGGAAAAAAATTGCTGTTCTGAGTGTTTGGGATTGTAAGCTTTCGCTTATATGGGGTTGATAAATCACCGTTCGCTTTTCTAAGCATTCGCTGATAATATAGACCCGCAACAAGCAGTGTATATATATCAGAACTATACGACTCCATGCACTAGCTAACTAACCCAGATTACAGTATGCCACTAGTAAGCTAGTCAGGACAATAATACTTGGTGAAGCTGTGTAACAAGGATCAAGAGGAAACAACTATAAAGCAGGTGCTGACAGGGACACTCACCCACTGTTATAAGCTTTGACAGCCACATTCACCACCACTACATTACCTGCTTAATGGAGAAAGATAATGCATTTAGTGATAAAACGGAAAAATGTCTGGCAACACTGAGCTCCTCCCTTCCCTTCAGAGAGAGAAAGACTCAAAACAACTGGTTCAGCCTCCTAAACTCACAAACCTACTTCAGTTCAAGTCAGTGCATATCCAGAGTCTGATCCAGAGTCTGAAGGAGTCTTTCTCTTTTTGTCTCTTTGACAAAGAAAAATAGGATCTGAAAGGACTGATTCAGGGACAACTCTGAAAACATGGGTTCACACGAAGGGACATCAAATCCCTGTAAAAGACAAGATTTGGTTTCCTACACATAAGTACCTGAATCTCCAGGATCCTATGAGCAGAGCAGTGGCCATCTGAATGTTTAAGAAAATAAAAGAACTTTAATGTTGCCGAACTGGCTGGTCAAATGGTTTCTGGTCAAACTTGTCAATTGTGAAGTTCAGAACCCACAAAGAGGTAGGGTTTGTTAAAAGAGGACTGACATTCAACATTCTTTCAAGGAAAAGCTTGACCAGCAAGTATCTGGCCATAATCCAACCATCCCTAATGTCATGATTGTCGGAAATAATGGAGATGTGCACCATAGCCACAGAATAGCTGAGACCTAAATGTTACATGTCTAATGTAAGTCAGGATTACCTGCAAGCTGAATGGTGTGGTACAGGGTATTGTTTCATCCAAATTAAAAATTGTTTCCACCTGCAGGCATAGGCCTGCTGATGTAAACAGAAGGCTCTGAAGACAAAAATAGCAAATCTGGTGGAATGTGGTGTCTACATCAGCAGCCAGGATTGTGTGGGGAGGTTATTCTTGGCTAGAATTAGGACATTGCTCTATACTTCATCTGTGCTACCAGGAGCTTCAGTACCAGAAGCCACATCCTTCTTGAGCACCAAGGAGTGATAAAAATAAGCTCTGGTATTTTTCAATAAGCAGGGTAGGAATGTAAACAGTAATCATGCATGCATTACAAAGAAGAATGAATTAACTAGTACCTTCCCCGCTATAATGAGCATAATAGGTTCATAGGTAGGTATTAGGCTATCTGCCCGAGGGCATTTATAAGCCTAGCCACAGTGTTTCGGCTTTCACCGCCCCATTGATTAATTAAATGATTCTCTGTCAAGCACAGCCAATGAAGTGATCCCAGGGGTTTATTTTCTGTTACCCATCCACTCGTCAAGGTTTCTCTTGAAGAGTGTTAGTGAGGGGCTCTGTCTAATGTAGTTTGGAATTTTGTTCCAAAGCATGGGGAGTCTCTGTGACAGGAATCTATATAAATGGATATCCAAATTAAGGGGAAATCAGTGGAACAGGAAGCAATTGGTCAGGTGCCATATGAAGATAATTTGGAGCCTTCCACAGGAAACCAGTTTAAACATTCACTTGAAGCTAGACAGCAAGCGAAGGAACATGAAAATGTGGAAACTCTGATGCAGTCAATGTTGAGGAGTGATAGGCCAGTGAGTTCCCATATGATAGAGCAACAGATGGCACGGGATTAAGTTGAAGATGCTATAGAATCTTCTATAGAATGCCCGCAGGAATTGGAAAACAAGGGATGTGCCCTTAGTATGGGAGAAAATGAGCTAAGAGAAGAGTTGCTTTATTTAATAGACATAGACAGATGTAGCAAGATCAATGAAAGAAATAGACTGCAGAAGGATAATAAAACCCAAAAAGTCAAAAGTTTGATAAAACAAATGAACACAATAATTAGGACTATTCATAGAGGCCCATGTGATTTAACAGACATAAACAGGATATATTACTGTGCAGCTAAATTAATAACTGATAAAGTTCTACTGCAAGACCATCATGGAAATATAGAATAGAGAAAACTGTAAAGCAGTTAAGACAAGAAGTGTCACTGTTAGAAGATTATAGAAGAGGGAATAGATCAACAAAAATACTAAGAAAAATAAATGTGATAAAAGCAATGCACAGTATTAGAAGAGACCAGGATCTATCACGCACTACTGCAAACAACAAACTAAAAATTTCAGCACAGGCAGAAAGACTTAGAAGATAGGAAAATAAATATAAAGGAAAAGTACAAAATAAGCAATTTATTGATGATCCAAAAAAAGTCTTATAGAGAATTGGGAAATAAGATAAAATGAATTGAAAGACTGCCAAAAAGAAGAAATAGATACATTTTGGAGAAGTATCTATGAAGATCCTGTGGAACATAACAAAGATGCCAAATGGATAGAAGAAGTTAAAGAAAGAATAAGAGGTTCAAAGATACAGGGTATGAAATGGGATGAAGTAACAGCCAGAGAGATTGAAACAAAGTTAAGAAAAGCCTCTAATTGGAAAACCCCAGGCCCAGAAGTAGTACCTAATTTTTGGCTGAAAGTATTAGCATCTTTGCATTAAGATTTAGCTATGAGTAAGACTTATTTATATGCACACCCTAAACAGACATCAACCTGGTTAACAGGAAAAACAATGCTCCTAGTTAAGCGTGAACCTGCAATTTACCCTAAAAATTATAGACCAATAACTTGCCTTCCAACGATGTATAAACTATACATGGGAATTGATGCTGACAGAGTTTAGAGTCACTTAGAAGAAATCTTAATTATGGCAGTAGAACAAAAGGGCAATAAAAGAAAGTCATATGGAACAAAGGATCACTGGCTGTTAAAGTCATAGTGGAGAACTGTAAAAAGGGGAAGAATCTAAGTATGGCATGGACTTGACTACAAAAAAGCATTTGATAGTATCCCACATCCATGGATAAAAAGACTGCTTAAAAATGTATAAGATACACCCTATACTGATCGACTACATTACAGTGACCATGAAACAGTCGCAGACCACTTTGCAATTAAGACATGATAAAAGGACAAATTATTATCTCAGGGATAAAAATTCAAAGGGGGATATTCCAGGATGAATCACCGTCACCGTTGCTATTCTGCCTTGCCCTTAACCCATTAAGCTGTCTACTTAACAGCTTAGGCCATGGCTATAATTTGGCTCCCAGGAAACAACAAAGTGTAAAGACTTCTCATTTTCTCTTTGTCGATGATTTAAAACTGTACAGCTCATCAGATAAGGAACTGAAAGCACAACTGCAAGTTGTCAAAACTTTTTCAGATGATATACGAATATCATTTGGACTTGATAAATGTGCAAAAGCAACATTTAAAGCAGGAAAACAACGGTTTGGGACAACAATGTGATATAAGAACCTGAGCAAGAGGGAGTGTATAAATACTTGGGAAATGATGAAGGATCAACAATAAAACACAAACAAATGTGAATAAAACTTAGCAAGGAATATTTCAGAAGACTTAAATTAATCCTGAAAAACAGCACTGACATCTAGGAACAAAATTCAACCTATAAACCAATTTGCTCTTCCTGTCCTGACTTATAGTTTTGGAGTGATTGACTGGCCACAAATTGTGTTGGACAGATTAGATTGGAAAACAAGAAGGATGTTTCATGCTCACCAAATGATTTATAAAAAAATCAGTGCATACCAAGATTATATATTCTCCATTCTGAAGGAGGGATGGGCATCCTTGAAAATGATTACATGTACAGATCTGCAATCATGGGACTCCACACATATCTGCTGACCTCACAAGACCCAAACGTAGTGAAAGTTTTGAAACATGAGGAAACTAAATCTAAGATGACTTCTCTGCTTAATTTAGCAAACGCATATCGGCATCAAGCAGGAACAGAAATCAAACCAGAAGTGGATAAAAATCAGGCAGCAACTGAATGTGCCAAAAAACAAAAGAAAGAATATAAGG